>NC_041341.1:11021048-11058548 GCF_004354835.1 Perca flavescens | reverse complement strand
TGAGCCAGACTACCCAGCAACTATCACTGCAAGCCAGAATAGGGAGAGGTGTTTCTCATATTTAGAACGTGTTTGACTTGACCCACCCAAATGTATATTCTCCAGTTCTTAGTTGAGTGCAGCTGACTCACAATGCTGATCCTGTCACCTCCTTCAGAGTCGACCACTACAAAAAAAAAAAGATCAACCGACTTATGTCACTGCTGTGACATTTTTGTTACCAATTGGCCCAGAGAGGGGCTGTGTCCTTTCTAAAGAGACATATTTGCTGATCGTTTTTCTTAAACAGTTGATTCTGTTACCCAGTGGTGGAAGGAATATTCAGAACTTTTACTTAAGAAAAAGTAGCAGTACTGCAAAAATACTCCTCTACAAGTAAAAGTCCTGCTTTAAAATGTACTTAAAACATGGAAAAAGTACTCATTGTGCAGTAAAATGTCCCCTGTCAGCATTTCTGGATTAATGTATGTAATGTAATTTTCATTTTCCATCTGATCCAAGAGGCTTTTTAAAGACTTTATTCAGCTTAAGAAGTAGGAGAATTTTCTCAACACATAAAAGTAACACTTCATCCTTCAGTTTATTACAAACATTCGACATCAACACAGCGGGAGATGCATGATTTTCACTGGACTGGAAGGGGATGAGAAAGTTAACTAAAAAAAAAGTAACTAAAGCTTTAACTAAAACAAATGTAGTTGCCTCTGAGATGTAGTGGAGTAGAAGTATAAGAATAAGTAATGGTCCTTATTTGTCTGTATTCATATGGAAATCTGATACACTAAATTTATTTATATATTTTATTTTATCTACGGTAGGAACAACCTATTCTTCCTGATGTCCACAATTATAGTATATAATGCAATAAAACAGTAGGACATATTAACATAATATAGTATAATACAGTATGGAATATAAGATATAGTACAAGGTGAAATGCAGTATAGTATAACAAATCAAACTTAATATGATGTACCACTTCTGGCTCAACTTTTCTTCTCCTCCATCCCAGGTGAATGGACCGTACCATCCCTCCCAGTCCTCCAGTCTGTGACAGGAGACCAGTCGGACCTCCCAGCCGGGGTGACGAGGTGATGTCAGCCTGTCAAGTGGAAGCCATTTATGGACATTGTGTTGCCCGTGCGGTCTGAACTCCTAACCTCCTTTTAAGGCTCTGAAACGTCGTCGTGGGGGAAACTCTCCGTTTTGTTCTGTCCCGGGCCAAAAGGACAAAATTAACAGTCGCAGCCCACATTTAGCAGCATGTGGCATGGTGAGCGGTCGTTCTCTCTCACCACAGACTTATTTGTGGATCTGGTAATGGTTTCTGGATTATGCCTTACACCAACATTTCTTATTCAGCAGTTTCCTCAAACATCCCTAAATATGAAGTTTGATGTCGAGACTGACAGTTTGCTCAAACGTTTTCCACCGTGTGGTTGTATGGGACGCCCTCGCCCCATGTCTCAGAATATTGTCAGACTTTTCAAATGCTGGAGTAAAATGACGTCTGTCTGGATTTCCACACCGTCTCATTCTGTACCGTACCATGCTAGACAGAAGTAAAGACTGAGCTGGAAATTCCCATCCAGTACGTTGTAATAACAACCTCTTGCGGTCACAATCTGGAAACCCCAGTGGAGAAAAACATTTTGTCTATCTTAGCTAAGCTAGGTATCATATAGCATTTACTTTATCACAAAGTTACATTTATCTATTAAGCAACTTAAAAGAATATTTCTACATTTTGAAAAATTTGCTTATTTGCTTTCTTTGGCAAGGGCTTAAATGTAACGCACATTCGTTTATATGTAAAAGTCCCCGCATTCTAGCTTTGATTTACAAAACTTAATATATTAATCGATAATGAAAATAGTCATTAGTTTCGGCCCTTATCACAAGGCTGTCAGTCAAAAAGTTCTCTTCTTCTATAGCGGTGCCATGTGTAAGAATACCTAGCTGTTGTTAAATCAGCCAACTTGTCAAGCTGAAGGTCCTTCTCGTCTGCAGTGGTATTTTACAGCTTTACGACAGCCTGGAGGTCCGGAGATGATTTATAGGATTACACACAATATTCTCCCACTGCACTTAATTATTTTCTCATGTATTTGCTTCCAAAGTGTTCTACGATGATACATTTTGTCTTGTGAATTGCTGGCTTATTTTCAACTGCTCTGCTTCCTCCAGTGTTCTCTCTTTGGTTGAATTGTTGCTGTCTCACTCACGGAAAGGATTCACTTTGTTATAAGGGTACACAAGAAAACTGCTGTTTTGTAGCCATTCTCACCCTCGCGTGATGAAAGAAAGTAAAATGAGCTGATTTTTCTCCTCCCCTTGTCAATGGAGCTTGACATTTGTTTTTGCCTGTTTGTTAAAATGAGCGTTTTTCCTCTTTTTTTTTTGCACAGTTATGCTCTCCTTTACTTGGTGTTTTAACATTGCACAAGTAGTTTGATTTAACTTGGACTACCAGACTGGAGGGATTTAATTTATCAGGTCAATTGCAAATCAAATGTACTGAACTAAACTTTAAAAAACATTCCTGTGATTGTCTAAAAGCAGTCATTATGTAGCAACCCCCCATCTGTCTGGTACCCCAAGAGGTAACATTATAACAATAAATGCAGGTTCTGTTTGACTAACGTAGGTCACTGTTGGGAGGGATTTCACATGCATGTACTCATCCCGTCCTGTCTGCTGTGTTTCCACACAACGTCAGAAATCTTTAAATCATTTCAGCTCTGTTGGCAAGAAACAACCTTTCTCAGCTCTTGATGGGAAAGCTCTTTCCTTAAATGTTCTGAATCCTGACACTGAAGCATGTCTGCACAGTCAGAAAAGTCATGACAGATGATCATCACAGAGTTCATCTTCAAAGATGAGGCCTCTTAAATTATAATTTACATGTCGGATTCAGCGGGTAAAATACTTGTCAGTCGCTTGAGGACATTTCATTTGATTGCTGTACTGTTTTAAATCAATAAACATTCAATCACCCTGTAAGGAAATGCAAGGAGCCAATA
This sequence comes from Perca flavescens, assembly GCF_004354835.1. Lineage (NCBI taxonomy): Eukaryota > Metazoa > Chordata > Actinopteri > Perciformes > Percidae > Perca > Perca flavescens. The sequence continues at coordinate 11,055,525 of NC_041341.1, read as the reverse complement.
CATTTAATCAACTGTTTAATGCCTTTAAATCTTATTTTTCTAAAAAAAAAAAAAAAAAAAAACGATCGAGGGTTGAGATGATTCAGAGTTGAACATTGAAAACTTATGAATTTCCGTCACCTCTTGCTTTTACAAAAATAAAGATTTAAAGACTGAATATGACGATGAGTTGTTAAAAATTGTATACGTACGACTGGATTGTTTTCAGTTGTCTCCATTGTGAAGAAACAACCAGGGAATTAGCTTCAGATAACATCAGCTATATTGTCAGAACTGTGATTATGTCAGAATGTAAATGATGAGCCAAACTTTGACTTCCTGGAAATGTATATTATCTTTTTTTTATGATTTCAAAGTGATGAATGGGGGTTGGTTGTCCACAATGTCTGAGATTTACAGTACAGTACTGGTACTGTGTTTTTTTTTATATATATATATATATATATATATATATATATATATATATATATATATATATATATATATATATATCTATCTATCTATCACGTTGATTAAAAATGATTTTCCTCTGTAAAACTGTTTTTCAGTTTGATAATTGAAGGCTCTGATTGTCCTTTTAGAAAAGAGTTGGTTTTGTTATGGGACGTCTTTCATTTAGGGTGAAGAATGAATTAAATTCCATTCAAATTACTTATTCGTTCCTCAAGGGGTTATTTAAGGCAAGCGACCGGCAAACAGAAATACACAGAAAACAACAAATATGTTAGAATGACATACACAAGGATTAATAGCATATCAATTGCTGTGTTTATCAGCATTTACACACAGTCTATAAACTTGCTCCTATTTGTTTTACATACAGGCAATTTCTCCTGCAGCAGCTTGAAGTAGTCAGGTCATGTCACGTCTGGGGTCGCTGACAAAGCTTTTTTAAGGACTTGCTCTGTATTAAGCTGAACTAGGGTCCTTTTTTTTGCCAATCATTTTAAAATTAAGGTTAAAGGGATAATTAAGATTTTATGAAGTGGGATTGTATGAGGTATAGACAAAATCCAAAAGTTGTTTACATAAACTAGGACCAATATGACATACTATATTATGACCTTTTATGACTTCATGACATACTATACTATGACTTTTTCTGACATTTTAATAACATACTATACTATGATTTTTTTATGACTTACTATACTACATCTTTTTTATGACCTACTATATTATGTTTTAATGACTTTTTTCGACATACTAAACTTAACTTTTATTTCGACGAACTATACTATGACTTTTTTCTTACTTTTTGGACATACTATACTATGACTTTTTATGACTTTTTCGACATAATATACTATTACTTTTTGTGACTTTGTGATTTTTTCGACATACTGTACTGTGACTGTTTTATGACTTTTTAGCCATATTACACTATGACATTGACTATGACTATTTTCAACTTAACTATTCTCCATCCATCCATCTTCGTCCGCTTATCCGGTGTCGGGTCGCGGGGGGAGCAGCTCCAGCTTTGTATGACCTTTTATAACATACTATACTATGAATTTTCTATGACTTCTTTGACATACTATGCTATTACTTTTTATGACACAATATAGTTTTTTTTAAATACTATACTATGACTTTTTCAACTTACTATACTATGACTTTTTTGACTTACTATACTATGATGTTTTAATTACTTTTTCGACACACTAAACTTTTATTTCGACAAACTATACTATGACTTTTTTATTACTTTTTTGACCTACTATACTAGGACTTTTTCATTACTTTTTCCGACATAATATACTAGGACTTTTTTATTACTTTATTGACATACCACACTATGACTTTCTTATGACTTTTAACATACTACACTGACTTTTTTGACATACTATACTATGACTTTTTTATGACTTTTTCGATTATATACTATTACTTTTTGTGATTTTTTTCGACATACTGTACTGTGACTTTTTTATGACTTTTTGGCCATACTACACTATGACATTGACTATGTTTATTTTCGACTTAACTATTCTATGACTTTTAATGACTTTTTCGACATACTATACTAGGACTTTTTTATCACTTTGTTTGACGTACTAAACCAGGGGGTGTCAAACTCGGTTTCCCAGAGGGCCACATTGGAAAATAAGAACCACATCAAGGGCCAGACATTTAGAGTTTACTGACATGCTTTCATTTTGAAAAAGTCAAATATCTTTGACTGTATTATTGCATGTCTTATAAAGTCTTCTCCCTTACAGTTTGGTCGACATAAAGCCCTAAATAAGTCAGCAAAAAAGTTCCTTAGCCATCATAGAAAAAAGGCAGAAAAAAGCAACAAAAACAAACTTAAAAAAATTAATTGCCAAAAGCATCAGCAAAAGTGACAAAAACCAGGTGGGCCGAAATTTATTGTGAACCTAAATTGATATACGGGAAGATCAAAATCTGTGAGGGGCCGGATTTGGCCCGCGGGCCTTGAGTTTGACACGTGTACTAAACTATGACTTTTTATAACTTTTTTCAACATGCTATACTATGACTCTTTTATTACATATTATACCATGACTTATTAAGGACATACTATACTATGACTTTTTATGACTTTTCAATAACATTTTTCGACATGACCTTTTTGTGACTTTTTCGACATACTATACTATGACTTTTTTTGACATACTACATTATGACTTTTTCGGCACACTGTACTATGACTTTTTTGGCATACTATGCTAAGACTTTTTTTGTGATTTTTTTTCGACATACCATAGTATGACTTTTATTGACATACTATATTATGACTTTTTCGACATTCTACACTTTAACTTTTTTAGACATACTACACTATGACATTTTTATGACTTTTCGACTTCCTATTCTATGACATTTTTATGACATTTTCGACTTACTATACTATGACTTTATTATGACTTTTATGACATACTGTACTATATACTATAGATTTATTTATGACATACTATACTATGATTTTTTTTATAACATACTATACCATGACCTTTTGACTTTTTGATGAAATACTATACTATGACTCTTTTTATGGCATACTATACTAAATGTTACGACCCTGGCACAGGGGAAATACATAGGAGTGACACAACTATGAAATAACATTGACTTGCAAAACAAAGTTTATTACAAATAAAGTAAATCAAAGGCTAACAAAGGAACAGAAAAAAAAGTGAAAAAGTGAGGGGGGTGGGGGGTAGGTCTTTTAAAGGCCAGACAACAGGTGCCTGGAAATCAGGGGCTTATGGAAGAAGCAGTTCCAGATAACCTGCAAAACACAACATACAGAGCAGCTTTGGACATAACACATTCATCACATACTGTGACATTTTTATGACATACTTTACTATGACATTTTTATAATATACTATACTATGACATTTTTTTGACATACTTTACTATGACATTTGTATAACATACTACACTATGACTTATTTGTGACATTTTTATGACATACTATACTATGACTTTTATGACTTTTTATGACATAAAATGCTATGACTTTTTACATGACTTATGTATACCATTCTATACTATTATTCTATACTATATGCTATTTTTTACGAGCTGAAATATTAGAGTGATGCATTAATCATAATTATTCAATTACTGTATATTATTCTAAAGTTGTTCTGCATAATGGATATACGTTTACTTTTGGTACTTTGGTTGTATATTTTGATGCTACTTTTGTACTTTTACTTAAGTAACATTTCAGTAATTAATACATGGCTTTAACTGGTAACAGATTGTGGTATTAGTACTTTCAGTAAAAGATCTGCGTACTTCTTACACAAATACTTTTTACAGATAGAATTTTAAGTAATCTTTCTAAATGTATGTCTCATGTGTAAACTATTGTGAGCGACTTTCTTGCAAACCTATGTGGTGATCAAATCCAGAGCCCCTGGGTGTGTTTCCCTTTTAAGAACACAGGAAAGATGGAGACGCATAAGTGGCTGAATAAAAAGGATAAACAGCAGGTGTTGCACTCACAGTGTTTTTCTTCCCTTACCAATCTCACCTTCCCTCCGCAGAAAACAGCATCATGTTCCAGGAAGTGAAGAAGTGGCCCTGTGCTGATTAAAAACCTCCAACCTGCACGCCTGCCCTCCGCTGTCGTCAACACCTCCCGTCGCTCCACCTGCCCACATCCTGCTAACCGCTGTGACCCTCTTTCATCATGTCTCATCTTCATCTTTTTAATCTCTCTATTCGTTCTACCTGGATTAAAGTGCTGAGCAGGGAAGGATGCTGCTGTGTGTTCTGTAAATGAAAAACTGTGGTGCTGAGTGGAGGAGCAAATCCATCTTTTCTGGACCTCCCTCCGTGACAGGCAGGGATTAGCTGGTCAAAACATGGAAGCAGACAGAGCAGGAAAACACAGGAAATTATCAGTCGCCTTTGGCCACTGTTCAAATTACCCTCTGAGGGTACATGTGTTATTTACTTAAATAAAACATACAGATAACTGATATATACAACATACTATATGATCTACACTTCTACAACTACATGAAGTTGTTCGAAATTGCCTACATATCAATGATGAATGCTCAAGTTCACATATGCATTCACCTACACCAAACAGAGCCTGTTGTGGTCGATTCATATCAGCCTCACACATGAATCAAAAGCACTGATGCAGAGCTAAAGACTTGATATGGACTTGAGACTGTTGAAGTCTCATTGGTTTTAGTGTTTATGTCTTTTTGTTTATTTCTGTGATCCACTTGTATTCTGCTGTGACAGTTTTATTGTAAGAATACTTCTGGTATACATTTACATAGTGTGTGTAAAATGTAAAGGCCAATATGCAAGATTTCAAGCATGAACCTTGTAAGAGGCAGGCCTTGTTTACTATTTAATGATTAGGCCTATCTATGTAAAATTCTTAGGCCAGCATGAAAAAATGCAGCTTTGAAAAGAGTCATTTCAACAGTCCCAATTCAGAGACCTGAAAGACTTGTAATTTGCTTGTAGACTTGACTTGGACTTGTCTTTGAATAGTTTGACATTTTGGGAACATTTTCTTATTCTGGCGGAGAGCAAGATAAAAAGATTGATACCACTTTCCACATGGAGAGTGGTATTGATCTTCTCATATAAAGTGCATTCCCCAAAATGTTGAACTAGAGTTTAAAATGCATTATCTGCTCTCACCTAGTCAAACGAACTGATCTGATGAGGTTAAAACAAACCCTTCCATGCATTCTTGGCATGAATCGGCAGAGCCCTCATGACTCATCTCCGCTTCTAGGCCGACTGTAAAACAGTCTGCTGTGCAGGTGTTTTACATAATCATGTTTCCCATTATCCACCTTGTCTTCGGACCAGCATGGGCATCTGTAGAGAGTATGATGGAAAGGGAAAGGCTGTGAATCAGAATGACTTGGTCTCTGCAGGTTTCTTGTACAACAGAAGGTTCCCACATTTGCACATACAAACAATGACAGCGAACATCAAATGGAATGCAAACTTCAACAGTGCAATGAATGTTAAAACAATAAACTTTAGAGCACACAATCAGCACCAATGTGTGGATCCAATGATGTGTTTCAAGACTGACATGAGCTCATAGCTATTAGGTCTCATAATTTTCTTTGAAGCTCATTTAAACAGTATTGTGTGAGTCATTGATCAATTCAATCACAAAAGTCTCCAGATGATATAAAATTAAAAACTGTCTATCAGTAATTAGTAGCAGTACACAAAACAAGAGAGGAATGTTGAAGTGCACGTGGGAGCTGTGTGACGATGTGAGTGGTTTGTCGAGTGTGTGTTCGGTCAAGATCACGGTCGTACCCATAAAAAGTGTGTGGACACACTAATGAGACCTCCACGGGGATGTTAAGTGGTTGAGTAGTTTCCAGAGTCATTGCCTCTTCTGCTGTTTATATTTCCCCTTGCTTTCTACCAAGAAGACACCAATACTGCTGTGGAAAATGAGTTACTTTCTTTGGTTGTGCATTTTATCTACTGTCGCCCATCCAATGTGGTTGTTTGTCCCTTTTAGCGACCAAACTCCAAACGTTTGTGACCCCAAGTATGGATTGTTTTAAGAATGTCTGGTCTAGAAAAGAATGGAAAGTCTGCAGCGGCAAATAACTTAAAAACCAGAGGAAAATCTGATGCAGTACACACTGAGGTGACACAAAAGTGCAAGAACAAAACAGACTAAAGAGACAACAGCTAAGCTATCAGCTATGTGAGGCTGTAGGCCTACTTACTGATACATGCTCACATCTGCATGCTAACATGGTCACAATGTTAATATGTTGATGTTTAGCTGATATATTGTTTACCTATGTTTACTTTCTTATTTTTAGCATGCTAACATTTGCTAATTAGCACCAAACACGGAGTACAGCTGAAGCTATATAAGTAAGTAAGTATTTAGACTAAACCCAAACCCACAAATGAAAATTTTGACCTGATGATGGCGCTCATCATTAGGAAAAGTCAGGGGATCAAAGTCAATACAATTCATCCTCAAATTTCACAGCAATCCATCCAGCATTTGTCGAGATCTTTCAATAAAAACCAAACATGTCAACGTCATGGTGGCGCTAGACTAGAGTAAAAGTCAGGGGATCACCAAAGTCAGCAGGATTCATCCTCTAGGGAACATGAATGTCTGTACCAAATTATGTGACAATCCATCCAATAGTTCTCAAAATATTTCAGAGACCAAAAGTGGTGGACCAACATATAAGCTGGCTGCATTCCCAAGGTAATGTTGCAAATAATACCCCCACAATCAAGCCGTACAACTAACCTAAGCCTTGAGGACTACAATCCAACTCAGCACCCCATCAAACACAGATTAAATATGGAAAATAAACAAAAACAGATCGCGTTTAAGCTGCGTCTGGAAGCAATATCTTATCACAGAAAAACATTTCATGGAACACATGAGTCGTGGAGATCAACTGACAGCTCGGTGTGTGCATCTGCCTTGGTGAACTGAGTTGACCGGTCTGTCTTAAAACACAGTGGCAGGGTTTTCAAAGTGAGCATGTGATGGCTTGATCAAAAATGCACGCCGTGCTGGGTATGCCTCTGTGAATAGTGCGTTATGTGGAGGGGGCAAGACGGGGTCAGAGCGCAGTGAAGAGATGTGGCCACTAGGGGGACGAGCTGGGCTAAATTAGTACAGAGTGGAGTGATGGGTTTTTATCTGCAGGGGTCAAACTGAAACAGAAATACTTCAGAAGAGGGAAAAGGGTGCTCATTGTCCCCTTTTCTTATTTTATGTCATCTCATTTTTTATCGTTTATTTTACCCTGATCTATGCTTTTTCTTGGTTGTATATATTTTTGTAAAGTATTTGATAACTTGTTCCTTGAAAAGTGCTACATAAAATCCCTAATATCATCAGTGATGGAATGTAAACAAGTATGGCACATTTACTGAAGTACTGTACTGAAATACAAAATTTTCATTTTGTGCTACTTTGTACTTCTACTCCACTACAGACTTCAGTTACTTTACAAATTAAGATTTTTGAAAACAAAACACACAAATATATAAAATGTGATGCTCTGTTATAAATTATCTACCCAACAGTTAAGACAAGTACAGCTGAATCAATCAGTCGACTGACACACAATGTGAAGATTTGCTGCTTTTCCTTTTAATTATTTAAATGTATTTTTAATAATGTTGAGGTTTGGACTGTTGGTTAGACAACACAAACATTGGCAAGGTGTCACAGGACTCTGGGAAATCGTGACATCATTTCTCACTATTTGTTTTTGAATATTTTCAGACCAAACAATCAATCGATTAATGGAGAAAATAATTGGAAAATAATCCATAATGACCAATCATTGAACAATCATTAGCGAATAGTTTAAAATGAGTTTCACCTCAAACAACTACAAATCCAACAGTAAAATCCTGCTTTTATATTCATGTATGAGTAATAATAACTAAATACTTAAATTATAATAGTGTTACAGTCACATAGGACATTTCTTCTGCATTGAATACTTTCACTTTAAATACTTTAAGTACCTTTTCCCAATTATACTTACATTTTCAATGCAGGACTTTTACTTGTGATGGATTATTTTTTACAGTGTAGTATTAGTACTTTTACTTCTGAATACTTCCTCCACCCCTGATTATCATATTAAGAACTGTTAACATGTTTACTGTGAACACATGCAAAGAAGCTATCACTGTGGCTACTCAGGCATGTTGTTTCTGAATAAAGCATGCATGCAGTACCAGTTTAAACAGTGCTGATAAGCCGCTGTACTGATTATAAGAAACTCCAGTACATCTGTGGCATGTTGATACTAGCTGAGACACTAAGGCATGTCAGGACATTATCCTTGTTAATGTCTGTTTTTAAGGAATGTGACTTTTTACTTATATTTGGAATATGTATATGTCCTATTTGTTTACAATTCAATTCAATTCAATTCAATTTTATTTATAGTATCAAATCATAACAAAAGTTATCTCGAGACACTTTACAGATAGAGTAGGTCTAGACCACACTCTATAAATTCCAAAAGCCCAACAATTACAGTAATTCCCTCAAGAGCAAGCATTAGCAGTGGCTATTGCGACAGTGGCAAGAAAAAACTCCCTTTTAGGAAGAAACCTCGGCAGACCCAGACTCTTGGTAGGCGGTGTCTGACGGGCCGGTTGGGGGCGTGATGAACAGTGGTGATAACAGTCACATTAGAAGTCACATTGACTTTGAAGGTTATCGTGGAAGTTCATGTCATAGCAGGGCACATCGTGTCATACTGAGTATTGCAGTCTCCTATACCGGATCCTGACTACTCTGTGCGTATGAACATCACAGCAGGGCGAGCGGGATGTAACGGGGCGCTGCAGAGCACGGGGAGGCTGCGGATGCAGCAGGACGCAGCAGGATGCAGCCGGAATGCAGAGAATCGCAGAGCATAGCTCTGCGAAGAAGAAACATAAGGACTCCGGGGAGTAAACTCCCCAGAGCTAGATTAGTAACAAGCATTTCTGGGACAGGATGCATACAAAAAGTAACAAGTAGAGATGAGAGAGCAGCTCAGTGTGTCTTAGGGAGGAACAGCCTCCCGGCAGTCTAGAATTGTAATAGCATAACTTAAGAGAGGCAGGTTAAAGAGAGGTGCCTGGTCGGGCTAGAACTCCCCCCAACCGGTCGGGCTGTACTGGACCGCCTCCCTCTACTCTCGCTCGATTTTTAATTATACAGTATAGAAAAAAAAACTGATGACTACGAGGAGAAGCAGTGGGCGGGTTAGGTGGACGCTTCAACTCCTCGTCCCCTAACTATAAGCTTTATCAAAGAGGAGGGTTTTCAGTTTACTCCTAAATGTGGTAACGGTGTCTGCCTCTCGAACCCCGACTGGGAGCTGGTTCCACAATACTGGAGCCTGATAGCTGAAGGCCCTGGCCCCCAGTCTACTTCCAGAGACTCTAGGAACCATAAGTAGCCCCAAGATTCTGGGAGCGCAGTGCTCTAGTGGGACAATAAGGTACTATGAGCTCTTCTAAGTATGATGGTGCTTGACCATTTAGAGCTTTGTAAGTCAGGAGGAGGATTTTAAATTCAATCCTATATTTCACTGGAAGCCAATGCAGAGAAGCTAATACAGGAGAAATATGATCTCTTCTCTTAGTTCTCGCCAGAACACGTGCTGCAGCATTCTGGATCAGTTGGAGAGTCTTAATGGACTTATTTGGGCAACCTGATAATAAGGAATTGCAGTAATCTAGTCTAGAAGTAACGAATGCATGGACTAGTTTTTCAGCATCGTTTTGAGACAGGATATTCCTAATTTTGGCAATGTTACGAAGATGGAAAAAGGCTATTCTTGAGGTTTGTTTTAAGTGGGCGTTGAAGGATATATCCTGATCAAAAATAACTCCTAGATTTCTGACAGTAGTGCTGGAGGCCAGGGTAATACCATCCAGAGTAACTATATCTTTCGAAAACGAAGTTCGGCGGTGCGTTGGTCCTATCACAATAACTTCAGTTTTGTCTGAGTTTAACATCAGGAAATTGTGGGTCATCCAGGATTTTATATCCTCAATACACGTTTGAAGTCTTGCTAACTGACCACTTTCATCTGGCTTAATTGACAGATATAATTGGGTATCGTCTGCGTAACAGTGATAGTTAATCGAGTGTTTCCTAATAATATTACCTAGAGGAAGCATATATAAGGAAAATAGAATTGGTCCAAGCACTGAACCTTGAGGAACGCCATGGCTAACTTTAGCGTGCTTGGAGGGTTTATCATTAACATTAACAAACTGTTTTACAGTGCATATACATTGTAGGGAGGGTCAACAGCTGTTCCCTAATAACAATCACAACGCCTAAACTGAATATTAATAATTGTTTATTAACATGGGGACTCAGCAGCTAATACATACAACACCACAATTATAAGTAACCAACTTTCTCTATGCAGTCTTACTAGATTAATTTAGAAAAGATTATAAAAAACTTGTGCAATTAAACACAAATCACCAATTACAAAAAAAGGCTTATGGTGGCTGCAACAAGCAATAACTCAGTGGAGGAAATTATATAATATTATTATTATTATTATTATAATTATTATCATTATTATTATTATTATTATTTCATATTAATAATCTGAATTTCCAAAGGAACTATTAACTAAAGCTGTCACACAAATGTAGTGGAGTAAAAAGTACAATATTTGCCTACAAAGTGAAGCGGAGTAAAAGTATAACGTAGCTTTAAATGGAAATACTCAAGTAAAGTACAAGTAGCTGAAATTTGCACTGAAGTGCTGTACTTGAGAACATGTACTCAGTTACTTTTTACCACTGAATGTGAAAGACATGGGTTTTACCTGGCAGGAAAGGGTTAAAAGAAGACACACTAAAAGAAGACACTAGTTGCATCATGGGTAATGTAGGAGCTTGACCCATATCAGGGCTTTTAGTTAGACAAGGGTTTTTATGGCTGTCTGATTTTTGTTTTTTACTTTGTATTCTTATGTCTATTATTTATTGAATTTAATTTTATTGTAGAGCACTTTGTGATTTTTATCTGTAAAAGGTACTATATACTGTAAATAAACGTTACTTACTAGGGACTAAAAGTCACGATATCTCGACCTCTGCTGCTTCTGTTTTGAAATTCTGTTTCTCTCAAGTTTCCCAACTTCACTGTGATGTATATAAGCGTTGAGGTACTTTACTTACTGCAAATACTTTGACATTTCCAGTATCGCTTGTATATTCTAATAAATGTATTTTCCAATGCACAGCCCCGGTGGCTGCACTCAACTGAAAGGTCACAGCTTTAATGGCACTAACAAAGTGTATGTGAGGAGCAAAACGGAACCTTCACACGCAGCTAAATAAACAAATTAAACTTTAAACTATTTGGTGAGATGGAGGATGGAATGTAGTAAGTTTACACTCAAAACAACCTATTTTGCATGGTTTAGTTTATTCTAATTTTTTTCCCTAAGAAAACAACTGAGTTTTGTTAGGTTTTACTTGACTGTAATTTCACATGCAGTTGTTAAAAAACTGAAAAAGAGTACCAAAAAAAAGTGTGAGATAAAAAGAAACTCACAAACAGAGAAACATGTTCTTCCTTGTGGTTTAGTTTTGAGTTTAGTGTTAGAAGCAGCTGAAACCCAAGCCCTTTCATATTTCCTGTCTGTTCTTGATATTGAACCTGAACTCAGCAGATGCGACTTAAGAAAATACTAACACGAGGATACAAATCGTTTGGCTGTCTGGAGGCTTGTCGTCACCAGGGGTGGGAAGCAAGTACATTTGCTCAAATACAATACAGTTTTGAGGTACTTGTACTTTCCATTATATGTTGCTTTATACTTCTAGTCCACTACCATTCAGAGGCAAATATTGTACTTCACTACATCTGACAGCTATACCTGTAGTTACGTTTTAGTTTTAAATTTTACATAAAAGAAATATACTATATTTATAAAATACAACACACTCTTAAAACTTAAACAAGTGGTTCCCATTTCTTTTTGGCTTTTCAAATAAATAAATAAAAAGCATTTTCTGGGCCTATTTGACATGTTTCAGATGAGTCTGTGAGTTGTTAGCTGTTCCATCAAAGAAGGACTTCTTAACTAAACTTCTCATATGGTTTCTTTTCAATAATAAAAAAATCAAATAATCCAATATTTCACAAAAAAACAAAAACAAAATTATATTTGCATTGCAGAACTTTTTCTTCTTCTTTCCTTTCTTGTTACTCATATCCTGACCCCTCAGATATCTCTTGTGACCCTCTGCAAGGGCCCGACCCCAAGTTTGGGAAGACTACTGGACAAAATTACAAGACTGTATTTAAAGAAGTTAAAACTAGCTCCACCTTGACAAGTTACAACAGAAAAATGCAATTTACAGTATATGATGCATTGATGCATCGGTATTAACAATCTAATAATGTCTTTCAGTAATATATCAGTCACAGAGGATGTTTTACTTTGATACTTCTGTATTTTTACTCAAGTATGATTTTGAAAGCAGGACTTGTACTTCAGCAAGTACATATTGTTTAGTCTATTAGAGTACTTCTTCCCCCAGTGAAGATGCAAGTCTTCTTCACTGTGATCCATCTTTATGAGTTAGACCGGTGATGCGAGTGACGGAAACACATATTCAAAACACAGTTTAAGAAAAGTCACTTGTCGAAATTGAAGGTAGAAAGCGGTTCGTATTTTTTTAAAACACTCTCTTTGTCCTGGTAAGGTAGTGATAGCCTGATACTTTAAAGGCATTACCTTATCTGACCTCTGTTCTTCACTCTACAGTCCAGACACTGTGTGAGTGACATGCTGTTTGACAGAGAGCACAGAAGAAGGCCCATTTTGTTATTTGCCTGGAAGTGGATCATACACCCTGAAAGAAGAGGGCTCCATCTGAGAGGAATTTAATGGGAACAGCGTGTCATTAAAAGTACAGAAACAAACTCTCGGCCAACAAATGTTCACAGAGTTTAGGGGGAGACGGAGACAAACGCAGTCACAAGGATGCTGAGGTCCTTCAGCATTTACCAAACACATTCTTCGCTGGCCTCGCTCTGCTGGAAATATGTAAGATGCAAAGCACACACGTTATGTCACATAAATCTGGTGGTAAGATATGCACAAGTCCTCAGGAGACAGACATGCTTGCACATGATCTGTGGGGCTGTGGGTGTACGTTTTACATAGATTTATGGCTGTGTGTGTGTGTGTGTGTGTGTGTGTGTGTGTAAGTGGGTTTATTGCAAGTCTTTCTGGGAAACAAAGCACCAGTGCGTAGAAAGGGACATGAAAACATGTTGAGTCTTCTCTCTCTCTCTCTCTTTTTCTTTCTCTGTTTCAGCCACAGGTCGGTCACCCCTCGCTCGCCATCCACACACCACCCATCACCTGTTTTTCGGGACCTTGATGTCCTCCTATATATGGCCCTCCTCTGGGGCTCTGCAAGGTTGGGGAAGTGACTGTTGATGTTTGTGCAGCTTGCTTAAATCCTGAGATACGTGGACAGTTTACACAAGCTGCTCAACTTCTCACATTTTTTATTTTTTTAATGTTCATTTGTTTCCTTCACAGATCAGAGTCCAGGCAGTAACTACATGGAGAGGAAGTTTATTGGGTTAATGGACCTACATGCAGGGGCGTAAATATAGACAGTGCAGTGCACTGGGACCCGTGGGGTAGGGGGGGCCCATAGACAGAGCAGACCCTCTAACTAATTGTTGGGCAGAGAGTGAGAGTGTCTTGCGAGTGATTCAGATTGCCACCTCGAAAATACATCAAAGATTCATATTTTTTAGACAATAGTGTGCTTCCAATGTTTTGGCAACGTAGTTGAGTTTGTGTAAGCTTCCTTTTGCCCTCCCAGTAGAGTGGAGGCTGTTATAGCAGCATATTAATGCCCATACTTTTGGAATGAGACGCTCAACAATCACATATTTTTGGGTGTCCAGATACTTTTGGCAATGTAGTCAAATAGTAAGTTGAGTAACTGTATAGCCTTGCAAAGTACATCATACCTTCCCTCGATACAAAGATTAGTTTAAACTACTTTTTTTTTTATGATTCCAATTAAACCTGCACCAAGAAACTTTTCATGTGAGCAGTGGCAACAGACATTTTGCCTCATCTTACCAGCCCAGCTGTTCTGTGAGTTTTTCTATCACAGACACCAAAGGCAGGTTTCATACTTGTGCTCTTTAGTTTTTACTTGTCATGTCGTGTGGGCAGAGGACTTTACACATCTCAAGACCTCACCTTATTTGAGCACACACAGTGAATTTCAGTTTGTGGGGATTTAACGCTCTTTTCTTTGCAGCAGATTAGACAGGCATAGTGAATTGTGATCAGTGCAACTTTAAAAGGATAAAACACAAAAAAAGCATAAATTTGGGGTTTAAGAATAAGATGGTATTGACTATTCCTAATATCCATTAGCCAAAACCGTTTTCTTGAAATAAAACAAATTACAGTCAACTTACAGTACATAGAAAAGAATAAAGCACAGTAATAAAGTTTACATTTAGCAGCATGTCATCCTGCAGAGAAACTAGAGAGCTAGAGTCTACAGTTCGGATGCCGGTGTGGTGGAGTGGTGCGTCTGAGTAAAGCTAAGCAAGTGGCAGCTATGATAGTTGTGGAAATATTCACAGAGCAGTGAAGCAGAGGAGAAGGAGAGCTGGGCATTTTTATAGCTCTCAGGACTGAACTTCCAAACTGTAAAGATGTTTTGAGTATGTGTTTCAGAAGGTGGGGCATGTCACGCATGACTGTAGTAGTGAAACTTGACTTGATTGCCTGAACGATCTTGCAGGCTTTGCTTAATCACGACATACTTATGAGTTTTAAAAACAACAACATAATATACATTGATAATCAAAAATGCTATAAACGCAAGGTTTAAATAGAAGCCAATGGGTGTCTGGGTGGTGGTGACTCAATGTTAAAGTAATGCAGTGGATATATGCAATTTGTAGTCAATGAGCCACACATACAGTAAGTAGGGTCATTTGAAGGATTTTTACTCTGTGGAGAGAAACAACATGACATAATGTAACGGTTATGAGGTGAGTTTGAGCCATTTTTTAGGTGACCTGGGACGATACAAGCTGGAGGGGAGCCGAAGAAAAAAATGAAAAAATGTATTCAATTATTATCGGACACCTATTCAACAGTTACATGTTTGTCAAACTGACGTCCAAAGGATAAATCTCGCCCTGCACGTCAAACTGGCACTCACTTATAGTCATATCACAATTTAATCCTGTTTATTTAGATTTTGTTACAAAGTGACCCCTCATATATAGAGGAATGTGAATAACTACATTACTTGCCTAGCTTGAAAAGATAAGTGGAGAAACATAAATACAGCAAATAATAGAGGGGACTGGGGGTTCACTGAATGCATCAATGAGAATGTAAATCATTCATCCATACAGTAAATTTCAAGAGACTAGGAGGGTCTAGGAGCATTGTACTTCTTACGTTGTTTTTTCCTGTATGTTCTGTGTTGACATTATATCTTAAATACGACCTAAACAAGGAAATAGTGCACGTTCAATTCAATTCAATTTTATTTATAGTATCAAATCATAACAAGAGTTATCTCAAGACACTTTACAGATAGAGTAGGTCTAGACCACACTCTTACTATAATTTACAAAAGACCCAACAATTCCAGTAATTCCCCATGTATACTGTCATGGGGTTACCTCATGCCTTCAATTTAAGCCAGTGGTAGCATTGGTCCTAGCATGCTAAGCTAACCCTAGCATGAGCATTAGCATATGACTGGTAGCATTAGCATTACCATTAGCATGTGGGCTAATGGCTTGTCAATTCATGTTATTTCCTTTCAATGTATTTAAGTACTAGTCGAAAGAGTAGAAAGCATGATTTGATAAATACGACACATACACAGTTAATTTCAAGTCATTTATTTTAGGTTAATGGATTTACCCAAGGTCATCAAAATGTCTCATTCACCTGTTCTCATTTTCAAGCAGGGTGGTGGGTCGAAGCGGCAAACAGGAAGTAACAGAGTCCGGAGTAATTTATAGGGGGGAGGACCTGGAACAGTCCAAGTGAGGGGCTTCAGATATAAAGGAAGGAGGCAGAGGCTCCTCGGGGGAGAACAGTTTTGGCCTGGAAGGGTGCAGGTGCTAGAGCCCAATAGTCAGGGCCTGATTTAGGCTTTTGTATTGTTTAATATTAGTTTGGTATGATAATTTAAATAGTTTGTACTTAGTTTCTTTGTTTTTGTTATTTTTGATATAATTTTGTAATAATTCATCCATGCACTACTGCACTTTCCCTGTGAATGGGGGAGAAATAAAACAAAGCACCCAGTGAAGAACTCCTGAGTCCATGTCTCCTCCTTCCACCATGGGGCTAAACCTTACATATACAATTTACTGATTGATGGGCAACATGTTGACGGCATGACATGAAAGACGAGGACATCTGGCCCAGGCAATGGTGGAAAAAGTACTTAAAGCCAGGTTTGGTAATGTTGAAAAGCTAGCATCTCCTTGGGGCTTCCACCCATACACAGAAATGCACGAGCACCACTGCTTCAGCGCAGGGTGGAGAAAGGACCGCAATTTTACTTCATGTCTCATTCACCAGTAAGCAAACACTGATTATTATCATACCAAATGTTTAAAGCAAACATGACTGTTAGCAATGCGGCGACGACACACATTGAGCTCCGGCTCGTACATGGGAGAGGTAGAGGACGCGCGGTGGAGCAAGGAGGCATTTCATTGGTTCTTTCCAAGCGGACAGCGATTGGTGGGCTTTTTATTTATTCATAGGATTTTGCTCCTTTTTCAGAGCCCATGACTTATTTATTGCTGTCGGGGTGTAAAGACCATTTCAAACTATATATAAAAAAAGGTTTATATCGGAAATAGTTTCCAACCCTGCTTTTAAGTAAAAGTTGCAATTCTACAGGGCAAAATCAAACACAAGTATTTGCATCAAAATATACTAAAAGTACTAAAATTAAAATGCAGCATGGCCCATTTCAGATTCACACATATTATATTGCTGTATTATGATTAGTGATACAGGTGGGAATCATTTTAATCACTATATATACTGCTGGGTAGCTTAACTTACAATAACATATCAAAATGTTTTGGTTTATTTACATTTTGTATTATTCTAAATCTGCAAAGTACCTAGGATCTAAAGCTGTCAAATAAATGTGGTGGAGTGGAAGTGTAAAGTAGCATAAAATGGAAATACTCAAATAAAGTACATGTACATCAAAATTTATGTACAGTTCTTGAGTAGATTTACTTGGTTATATTCCATCACTGGGCTCAGTGCATCTAGCCTCGTGAGACCGTCCTGATCTCGCGAGCTCCAGTTTTCCACTCGCAGATCAGTCTGGCATCTTGAGGCAGAGAAAATCTGGAGCCGTTAGCCAAACGACCGGGCCAATCAGCGTTGGTTTTGAGGTGGGTTAGGTGGTGATAGACCGATGGTTTATCCAATCAGCTAACCAGTATTATCAGCCAGCGGTAGCCCTAATTCTGTTAGCCGCTCGCTAGTGCTTTTTTTCTCTTGGATCCTTCTTTTGGAATATGGAAGGATCCGGCAAATCTCCTTTACCGACATGTTGCTTGCATGCTGAGCTTACGAGCTATGCTTTGCCTGCAGCAGCAGGGGCGGGCTTGTGGTTGTATTTTCATACGCTTCGTGGATCTGATTGGTTGATTTGGCCTGTCTATCACCAACATAGGTGATAGACAGATGGTTCATCCAATCAAATAACCAGTATTCCGCCCCTTCCCAAAAGTTCTCCAACGGAAAGTTCCCAGATGGATATGCCGAGCAAATATGAAGCAATCCATCTGGCGGAGTCAGGTTACAGTGCATCAACACGGGCAGACAACAGCCTGGGTTCAGCCTGGTGTTACAGCACTTTATCCTTGGCCAAGAGAACCAGACTTGAGTAGGCAGGTTTGTCAACATGCTCCCCCATCTGCCCTGTAATTGAATAACTCGCACACATAAACGAATAAAACACACACATAAGCGAATAAAAAACACGCAACACATAATCAGCAAAATCATTATCCCGGAAAACAGATGCAATCGCTGCCACAGCTCATTACTTTTGGATCGTTCGCATGGCTGCTGATGAGGTTTCTCAGGGATCTACTGTACTGTACATCAGCCTTAATCAAGCCAAGTGCTAATTAATCTGCCCTGACCCCGAGGACCCTGCATAGTCCCACTGAAAACAGAACAGAACAGAAAGCATTTTTGCAACATTAATTACCGCACAAATGAGTGCCATTGAACTGGTGGTAACAAACGTCTCGGCTGCGAGGCCAAGGTGAATGAGCAGCAGCTGCAGAACACACGTGTTTGAGTGTTTCTAAACCCAACTGTGTGCTGAAACAGTCCACTTCTTCTCACATGTTGGAGAGAAAACTGGCTCACAATAGCATCACGGTAAAAATAATGGTTACTGGAACACAATCGGTTTTGGTAATGACTAATCTAACTTTACTCTGTCCCACACAGTCAAACAGCTGTGGGTGTTGTGAAACAGAAAAATAAATCACCCCCTCTGCAAATATTGCTGCTACACAATAAAGGCAAGGCAGCTTTATTTAAATAGCACATTTAAGCAACAAGGCAATTCAAAGTGCTTTTACATGAAAACGATTACAAAAATCAGATCAGACCAGATCAGATAGCGAAGTCATAGTCATGGCCTTATACCTTTGAGGGAGACAAGAAATAAGCTTTTTCTGTTAGCTAGATGAAATAGAAAATATAAGTTCCCTCAGTAGCTGCAGATGCACTCAAAGAATTTTTGTTTTGGGATGACAAACCTTTCTCCTTCACCTGTTTGTGAGGAACCGCTGTCCATTTATCTTTGTGAACCAATATTTCTTGGCAAACTTCAGTGGGAGTCAAACATCCTACTGAAGTACCAGAATTAAACATAAATCAAGCAGAAGTATTATTTTAAGCTACAAGCCTGTTTCCTAGAAACTGTTTATATGCTACCAATTCATTTTGCCAAATGTTAGGTACTCTGTGTAAGAAGGCAGGTTGAGGTGATGGATGGGTCAAACAAACAGAGAACTTTCACTCAGGAGACCGTGCTTAGTGTACCGTTTGAAATTAAAAGTAAACAGCAAGTTTTTTAAACTTTACGGACCAAACAGAGCTATGTCATGTTCTGCTTCACGTGCGTAATGTAACAGATGATTTTTAACCACAAACCACGATCTTTTCGAGACTTAAAGTCGTTTTGGTGCCTAAACCTAACCAAACTGCGACGGTTTCACAACGTTAAGGACATGTTTAAAACCGCAACCTTTACTTTCTCTGGTTTAGATTTGAGGACGGAAACCGCTAGCCTGGTCCTACCAGACTCTGGTACATTTCATTTGTACAGAGAGTCTTTCCACTCTCCACTGACAAGTGTTAACTTCCTTAAAGGCGGGTTTAAAACTATTGGATCTGCCCAGAGCCACTCTGGATCTGCCATAACCAGTCGCTAATGTTTGGTCGGGACGTCGGCTTAGCATCGCTAGCGATAGCCTTAGCCAACTCCTTCACCACTAACGGAGCAAGCTGGAAAATCAAACTTTTCCCGAACCCCGTGGGAAGGAGGGCCACAACATCATGGCCACCAACACAACTCAGCAAAGATTGTTCTTGCTCGGGCTTCAACTTCTGGATATTTGGCGGCGTTGCCACAACGGACTAAATGGCTTCGCTCGCATCATTCCATAGATACATATATACTGACTCCGCCGCCATTACGGAACTAGCGCACAACCTCAACGTCATCGTTCTCAGCCACTCCTTCTGTTCGCTGATTGGACCGCCAAATATTTGGCCGGAGAAAATCCAAGAAAATACCGCAAACCCAGACGGTGTACTGAAGGAAAATGAAAATTGAGCGTAAGTACGTAGGAGGGCGGAGCCAGGCTAGGAAACCGCTCCTGTGGGACTTGTATTTCCTGCCACCGCTAGTGACGCTAATTTATGAAACGCTCCTGTGGGTCGAATGAGAAGGTAGGAATAAACAACCTATATTGTCGTATGGTTTGGAGGACTTGTTGGTTTAGAGAAGAAGACAAGATAGCTAAGAAGAGCCCTACACACCGCTCTGTTTTTACCTTGTTTTTTTATAGATATATCTAGGCTAGTGAAGCAGGAGAGGGCAAGCTAACACTATACTGTATTTGATGCGCGTGGAATCGGCTTCCTTGTACTGTGATAAAATACATCATGTGTACATCGTAAGACAACAGACTGACAGGGAGACAGACCTTTACAGAAACAACAAGTTTTCATTGAAACTACTTTCTACCAAAAAAGAAAATGTGTCAACAGTGACGTCTCTGGATTATCCAGTAGAGTATAGTTAACTCACCGACTCCATTCATCTCCATTGTACCAGCGCGGTAACAGAAATCCCACAGACAGAAACCTGGACAAATTAAACCAAACTTACATGGATACAGATACACATAACTTAAAATTAAAAGTTGTATAATCATTTAAGCGAGCTTGATCCTTTAAATAAAAATACAGCAGTTCTTATTAATTATCCTCTGTGGAAAACAGTTCAAAGGACTGTAAACATTTTTAATAATTCATCGGCATTTCTTCTTTTTCAGGAAAGTTTGTAAAAACAAAATGAAAGAGAAATTCTTTCTATTTACAGACCACTCTGGAAAAAAAAAAAGCATGGTACTTCTTAGAACCCCCCCAGGTAAAACAGTAATCACTGAGTTTACAAGGTATTCGACACAGTGTGGGTACACAGAAAAGCTACTCAGTTACAGTGTTAGGACCACTTGTCATTAATTACTCTCCACCTCAGCTAAAAATGAGATATATATATATATATATATATATATTAAAGAATCAGACAATTGATAAAAGCAAAACGATACCATCAAACCCACAAAACAAAGAACAAATCCAGCTGCTAGACGGCAGAGACCAGTGGCAGGGGGGTGTGTGTGTGTGTGTGTGTGTGAACCATAGAAAGATGGATGGTGACTATCCCCCACCCACCCCCACATGCTCTCTGCTCTGTGTTAACTGTCCATTGTCCCTCTCTCCCCTGCATACTTGTATCAGTATTTTTCCAGAAATCCTGCATTGTTTGACCCGGCCGAACACTGCTGGAGGGGTATGTGTGTGTGTGGAGTTGTGTTTGCATGTACGGGGAAGGGGGGGGGGGGTTGTGGTTGTTGAGGCTCTGAAACTCTCCCATGGAGGCCAGTTGTCACTTCATTCTGTGTTTCAGCCTCTGAAACTCAGGAAACGAGACGCTTAACTGTGACTAAGAAAAGGACAAAATATATTTTATATTCATACTAACTGCTGTGTTTTATTGTTTTTTGTGTTTATA
The DNA here is from genome assembly GCF_004354835.1 of Perca flavescens. Taxonomy (NCBI): domain Eukaryota; kingdom Metazoa; phylum Chordata; class Actinopteri; order Perciformes; family Percidae; genus Perca; species Perca flavescens. Next base: position 11,034,117 of record NC_041341.1, on the reverse strand, counting down.
GGAATAACAACAGCAGCTTGGTCCCTCTCGTGAACTTCACAGCAGATATATAGAAACTATAATGAACACAGACTATGAATTGAATGTAACAGCTAAATCATATACGGCAACTAACGTCACACATAAGGAGGGAGGAGATAATCTGAACTGAAAAATGACTCACCCTGCCTTTAAAAATCATCCTGTCTACCAGGACTAAAAATAACCTCCATGCCAGAAAGGTTGTCCTGGATGTGAGAAATTGACCTGTCGACCAGAAAAAAATCGGCCTTCAGGCCAGACATTTTACCCAAATCAAACTACCGAACTGGAAGAAGTGACCTGTTTACAAGACATGTCTCCTGATGGTGAAAAATGGCCCTGCTGAAATGACTTTTGCCCAGCCATGCAGGTATTCCAGAGCTACTTTAATATTCAAACACACAAGAGAGCTTCAATACGTATAACAGGGGGATGGGATAGACTGGGTTCCGGTGTTGCAAGTAGTCCAACAGGCTCTTTTTGCAATCTTGGACTGATCGTAAAAACACTGAATATATTTGTGAGGGAGCAAGTCGGGCATTATTTAACAGGGCACAGTACAGTGATGGAAAGTGTACTCAAAGTGTAAGTCATGCAATCAATATTTTACTTTGAGTATTTATGTAGATAGTTTTGGTAAATTGATCCAGAGTTTTTAGATAAGATGAGGGGTAAGTTATTCCTTTTTTTTCTTTACTAAAATATATTTCCAATTGAATCTGATGGCAGCGTGTTCTGTGGATTATCCAGAGTAAAAGGTAAAACATAAATTCCCTTACTTCCCTTTGTATTTGTTCAGAGGCACACATATCAGAGACTAACTCGAAACTTGGGCAAATAAAAACAAAACTATTTTCATAGATATCACTAGAGGTAAGTGAGAAATGATGTGTTTGGGTGACAAAACGTTAACGTCAGTTGGAGAAAGGACAGAGGGAAGAATAAAAGGCATGAAGGTTGGAGACAAAAAGGGGAAAACATGAAGAAGGAAGAAAAACCAAGTGGGCTGTCCGTCGTGTGATCTCTCAGTACGCCAAGTCATCAAATCTCCCAGTACAACAAATGGATTCCACGAACATGAACAAGAGATTTACAGTTCGGGCAGATTGGATTTTTAAAGTTGTATCTCATTTAAATGATGTTATCATTAACAAATGAAAATGGGAAACATTTCAATATAACAAGGCCCGCAACCTTTGATCATGCACCGGACAGAGAGCGTTGAAGGGATTCAGACTCAACGTTCTGGGTCTGAAATTTTGGGTGGCGTTGGGGCCAAAGGTCCCTTTTACTTCACATGAGTTGTGACAAAGAAAACAGTTGCACGATCCGCCTCTGAAGGCCATAGGTCATATAAAAAAAAAAAAAAAAAAAAAAAAAAAAAAAAAAAAAAGACTGAAACTGAAACACTGCTGCTTTGCCAGACAGATAGAAAGACTGAAGGGCCAGGTGCTGCTTTGCAAGTTATAAAACAACTGCTAGTTGGGAAAAAAAGAAGAGTGTTTTCACGTAACAACAACAAAGCAGTTATTTGCTGCCTTTCGGGCAGCTGTGGCTCAGTGGTAGAGCGGTCGCTAATCAATCCTAAGGTTGGTGGTTCAATCCCTGGCCCTGCCGTCCCATGTCGAAGTGTCCTTGGGCAAGACACTGAACCCCAAGTTGCCCCCGATGCTGTGCCATCAGAGTGTAAATGTGAGTGTTTATCTGATGAGCAGGTGGCCCCTTGTACGACAGCCTCAGCCACAGCATGTGAATGATTCCTGTACTACGTTAAAGTGCTTGGAGTTAAGACTAGAAAAGCGCTATATAAAAACAGTCCATTTACATTTCACAATAACGAGGGAGCTCTGCAGAGGATGGAAGATAAGAGTTTGTATGATTTTTGCAGTATTCACATGAAACCTCAAACCACAGGGGAGAGACGAGGAGGATGAGGAGGAATAAAGTAAGGCTAGATGAAAAAAATTCAAGTTCAGTGTGATCTGTAAAGACGGGTCAGCACGTGGACGTAGATGAAATGGAAAGAGGTTGATGAGGGAACATTGCCGCGTCACCTAAGTCAACAACAGGATGAGTCATTCCTTGCAGATAAGGCAATGTGTTTTACGAATGGGGGCGGTGTGGGGGGGGGGTTGGTCCTGTCTAAGCAGGAATTGACATGCCAGATAACAAGCATTGATGGCCAGCATCCAAGAAGGGATAAGCAGACTATGAGCACACAACAGAAGTGTTTGATAAGGGAAAACATCAATTTTCATTCACACACACACACACAGACTCTCACTTTTACAGCGAGCAATAGGGGAAATTAATAATTAATGAAAACACACATGTTGCAACTAAAACATGACTTTGCAGCAGAGTGTGTGGATGTAAATGTGTGGTGAGGCCGAAAGGCCATATACTGAAATGCTTTGAAGAACTCCTGTTCACAAAAGCAATGCCGAGGCTTTTAATAGCCAGTAAAAACTCTGGCAGAGGGAGTACTCAGATCAGCAAGAACAGGATTTAAAGTTCTGAATGCTGAGCTGACTGATCTCCCCACTAACCGCTTCCCCGGTGATGGAGATGGAAAACATCTCTGGTTAAAGTCATCATCAGGATGCCCACAAGTCAGGAAACTGCACAAAAATATTTTAAAGGTCCAATATGTAATATTTGTACTGTAATAAATCCAAAAATGACACCAATGCCTCATCAGATATTAAGGAAACATGTTAAACTGAAATACTATCTTTTCTGACAACAATGCTAATTTCAGTATTTTTTCTTTTTGAAATGTACATTCCGTGACGGGATTTATGTTTATGTTTTGGTCTGTGTGTTGTTATCAACGGCCCAGTTTGACAGGCAGGCCGGGTTGCCAGATATACCTGTAAAAACGTAAACCCAGCACGCTACAGCTGTAACGGTAGTACAGCCATGAAAGCAGCAAACAAACGAACAGGATCAACGGAGATAGATTCTACATGACATAAAAAAAAAGAAAACAGCATGTTTCTAACAGTTGCGTGACCAGAGACGTAACAACCCCCTGGTAAATATTGGAGATGTATTTGAAAGATGGAGACAGCTTAGAGCCCAAAAGGACGCAGAGTTGGCTTATTTTCTCCTGAACAGGTAAGCATTAGCTTCAGGCTAATTTATCACTGCTACAATGGACGGGCATTTTTTGTCATTTCAACATTTGTGTACTCACACTGAATTATATAGCTAGAGTACCCGAGTTGGTTACTCGCAAAAACAATTGAGACATAGCCAGTAAAGTGATCCCGACTGGTCCTGGCTAACGCCGCCATGCTAACCCTGCTAACTGTTAACGTGACCGGGAGGACCAGGCAAGCAACCCACGGCTGTTTACAGCGTGTAGCCTCTTCAGCGGCTGGAGCCGACAACGGTGAGTTATTTTAAACCACGAGAGGGGGGCTGTAAATCGGAAAGAGGCGACTGTGAGTTTGCAGTGTGTTTAGCGATTGTTGCCGTAATTCTAAGCCAATGAAGTGTGTCCCGTCGGCAAGTTAGTGGTATTTTTAGCGTTTCGTATTGTAATTCTAAGCCGAGGAAGTGTGCCTGACTGGCGTGTGGAGAGGACAGTGAGGTTGTTGTGTTTTTAGCGGTTCATACTGTAATTTTAAGCCGAAAAAGTGTGTCTGTCAGTTGGTTACAGAGCTCCGCGTAACCACAGGCTTTTATGACTGTCAATATAGCCAGCATCTAACGTTAGCTACTCCGCTGTGCTGTGGAGTAATGTCTGGCTATGTGAGACTAGCATCTAACGTTAGCTACTCCGCTGTGCTGTGGAGTAATGTCTGGCTATGTGAGACTAGCATCTAACGTTAGCTATTCCGCTGTGCTGTGGAGTAATGTTTGGCTATGTGAGACTAGCATCTAACGTTAGCTACTCTGCTGTGCTGTGGAGTAATGTTTGGCTATGTGAGACTAGCATCTAACGTTAGCTATTCCGCTGTGCTGTGGAGTAATATCTGGCTATGTTAGACTAGCATCTAACGTTAGCTACTCCGCTGTGCTGTGGAGTAATGTCTGGCTATGTGAGACTAGCATCTAACGTTAGCTACTCTGCTGTGCTGTGGAGTAATGTCTGGCTATGTGAGAAAAGCGTCTAGCAACATTGTTGTGAATGCTGCGGTCTCAGCCTGGCAACCCCCGTGAACTTCGAGTCTGGGCAGGAGGGGGCGGGGGAAACGACTCTCCAGTATTTTGAATTGGTAGTGCAGTAACTATTTTAACCGCTAGCTGCCAGTATTACACACAATATTACATATTGCACCTTTAATACCACTTTCTGTAAGTGTATTCAAAGATTAAACAGTTATTCGTACAATAAAGTACAATAAAGCAATACGGTTTCAGTTATGTATGAGCCATTTTACTGTAGCATACATGTATGATTACTAATTTTATCAAGCATGCCTGAGGGTTATTTATTTAAGTGTCAGTTCACCCACAAAAAAAAAAAAAAAAAAAAAATATATAGTCTCACCCTCATCAGCACTTCCTATTTAAGATAGTCTGGATGCATACATGATTCTTGAAGGTGTCATGATGACCACTTGACATTTGCTGCTCAGCTTCTCCAAACTGTGGTGCCATATTCCTGCTGCTCTGTATATTTAGTTTGTTTTATTGAATCTGTATTGTATTAGTCTTTATTCTTCTGCTGATTTATTGCCGTTTCGTACTTGTTTCACATTGTAATGTGCGACATGCTGTGCTCCTTGTCGTGGTTGTTGCAGTCCTGGAGGAACTTCATTTTAGTGAGTTAAATAATTATTTGACCCGGTTTGAATTGAGCAATGAATTACACATTTGTTTGTCAATTTAAAAGATATTTTTGCAAGTCCAGAAAGTCTTTGTTTGTCGTAATACTGTTTAAGTAGAACACTGAACTACTCACCCAAAAGCGGCATAGGTGACGTCTCGCTGAAGCTACGATGACTGTGTTTTGTAGCGAGATGTAACGCCAACTTGCACAAACAACGGGTCTTGCTCGTGCTTTCGCTTCCTGGCTGATGAAAAGACACAGGATAAAACAGGTCAGATGACGTTACGTATGTTATCTGACCTGTTTTATCCTGTGTCTTTTCACACGTACGTGTGCTGTGGAACATAGTTAAGCTAGCAAGCAAGCAGAGCATCAAGCTAATTGTGTGAGACAAGATATGTAGCTAGTTCACGGAGCAGTTTCACACAAAACTAAGTGGTACTACTGGCAAAATTATCATAGGTCAATTCAAACAAGAAAAAAAAAAAAGATTGGTCTCTCCCATTGACGGTAAAAATAAGGTCCCTCTCCCTACCACACTTGTTTTGTTTTTTTTTTACAAATGAGGTACCGTTACAGATGCATTAAGGGTCCCATGGGGTCCACTGGAAGTGGAGGGAATTTGCCTCTCTACATTTGAATAAGTTTACAATAAAAAAAAATTTAAAAAAAGAACTACTTTAATTACAAACAGACAAGTTTGGTTTAGCGTTTTTCCCCAATAGTCAAGATATAAAACATTTCTATTGTCCACCTTTCCAATTCTGTTTTTAAAATATCTTCCGGGATGTAGTCTACGGATGCAGCCTCACTTTAAAAAAGGCATGAAGGCAAAAAAGTATTTTTTTTTAATTCTGTGGACAAAATAAAATAAACTAGAAGGTGGACCAGGATTTAATTTTTCCAAAAGGTTTTAAACTCCCCTATTTTAGTAGGACAGTTAAATGCTGAATAGGAAGGTGTGTTGAGTTTAAAAAGAAACCAATACAAATCCTTGAAATGCTAGTTTGGCAGAAATCTATAAAACACAGCTTTATGTGAACAGAACCCACCGAGGCAGAAATTGAATTTAATACTCTTTATTCATTATTTCCTCTTCAAACATTTTCCTGATGTACATTTCCAGTCAAAAGGAAAAACTCAAGTGAGGTAAAAGTCTTGAAAAATGAAATAGTATAATTGTTGTAACCATCAAACTCATCGTCACATTCACAAAGCTGACAAAAAGCTCTTGCATTTACTATTTCAAAAAAATATATATTTATAGACAATTTTCATATTTTTCCCCACTTTTTAAACTTTTATAGCAACAGGCATCCTTCATACACACATGCAAACAAGCACACACACCTCCACGCATTAACATAAACACAAATCTGCTGCAATATATTTTTTTTTTTTTTTACAACTCCCGATATAGAAAGTGTAGGAGAGCCTCCAGCACATTCCTATGTTAAGACTTGTACTTTAGACAACCACAAAATATTTAATCCACAGCTCGCTCTGCACCCCCTCCAGCAAAGAATACTTACTACAGGTGTCATAAATAAAAAAAAAAAACACACTGCACTAATAAACAAAAGCCCAAAAAAGTGGGACAACCAAAAGGCAAGGTAAGGGAGAGAAGCAACGGGATGAATAAGTAGTTTACAGCAGGAAAAAGTGGGGGCCAGAAAAGAAAAAAGGCAAAATACACTTCATCCTTTTTTTTTTTTTTTTTTTTTTTTTTTTTAAACACAACATCCTTCACAAAGACTAAATGATCGACATACATACATCAACCCTTGGCGAACAAAGTGATTTAGCATGAGCCCTGCTGCACCCCACTCTCCTCTAATGGGGGAAGGTAAAGCTTTCATTAACAGGCACACATTCATCGTCAGAAAAAGGTCAGAACCGTAAACATGTTAAGGTTGGGTGGACATACAAAAAAAAAAAAAAAAAAAAAAAAAAAAAAGTGACTTAAACTGGATTTACAATCCAGGCTGCGTTCACCATCGACGGCCTAGAAAATACAAGTTTTTTTGTATGTTGCATTTTCTTTTGACCTCGCTCAAAGCTACTTTTAGTGAGCGATGTCAACAAAAAGCCCAAGGAGGGACTAGCTCAGCAGTCTTCAACCTGCGACTGAGCAGCAGCCTTACCGGGCTGCTGGTTTTGTGGCTCCAAGCTTTAATAAACCAATTTATCATCCCTCAGAGAGGGGATACACAAACTGGGGAATAACTCAGATTATGTGCCGCTATTCCCTGAAACGGATTTTTAGCACTATCCGATCGTAGGAGGGTTAGGAGTTTGATGAAAAATCCAGCCGTTAGCGTTAAACTAAGAGGGGACTACCCACTGAGTGATAAGGTTTCAAAACAAATTGATGCACAGATAAAACCGAGCGCTGCCGTCAGGCTGTAGCAAGCTGAAGTTTGCTGGCTACCTCCACCTTCAGGCATGATCTACTCCAATAACAACCTGTAGTTTAGGTAAGAAGAGGAGTCAAAGTTACAATTAATACAGAGACAACAAAACACAAAATAAAGGGGAGTATTAGGAGGGAATTTCTCCATGTTAAGGGCAGATTAAACCAATTTACCCTCTCTCAAAAAAAAAAAAAAAAAAAAAAAAAAAAAAAAAAAAATGGGGACTAAACAAAGAACACAAACACATCATGTCCCTGAGAACCAGCTCAACTCCCTCCAGCAATAGACCACATTAGCTTATTTGCATTCCTATCAGGTGGCTGGGTTTGGAGTAAAACAAGGCCTCTTTAAAGTGCTTCTGTTAGTATGGGGTCTCTGCTGGGTGACCTCCAGCTACTGTGCGAAAGTATGGCTCGTCAGTGCACTTCAGGTAATGCTTTGGTTTGGATGGGACAAAATGGTCGGCAAAATAAATGTGGCCAGGCTGCTTTGGAGCAGGTGGAGCTCCAATGCTAGGTAGTCCATTAAAGGAAGGATGTTGTGAATGAATCAAAAGTTGGATTTCAAAAAAGGCATTCAGGCATGACTGAGGTCAACATGGCTGGCAGTGACAAGACCCAAACTTGAGATGGGAGTAAAACAAAATGGCTCAAAATGGCTGAGAAGACCGACAGGAATGACTAGACAAGTGGGTTTCAAGGAAAGGTATGGGACTGAAACAAAGACCACAACTAAGGGGAAAAAACTAAAATTCAAAATAATTATGCTCCCAACCAGAAAAGTATGTATTCTCCCATAAACTATGATGAAAGTCTTGTATCACCTAAGTTTCAAAAGGTTTAAGGGGGCTGAAAAAAAAAAAAAAAAAAAAAAAAAAAAAAAAGAGATGCTTTCCCTCCTGATCACCATTTAAAAAAAAAAAAAAAAAAAAAAAAAAAAAAAAACTTTAAAAAAGCTAAATCACTCTCCAAAACGTCAAAAGGCACTTAAGTGCTTCAGTTGCTGGTTGTAACTTTGGTCCAGAGCGAGACAGTGTGTGGCACCTCACTTGTTGTTAAAAATACATTTGCATTTCCCCCGTACCAGCAGAGCATACCCCTGTGACCTGCAGAAGAGGCAGCGCTGACTGTTCCCCCTAACAAAATATTTTAACCAACTAGTTCGGAGTTGTGGGCCATCCAGATAAGAGATGTTTCCGGTTATCTGGTATAAGCACGAGCCGCAGTGAGCAGGAATAAGTTAGAGCTTCAGAGAAACTGAGGGGCGAGAGGAAGAGAGAGACAGCAGTTGTCACTTACATAAGTTTAGCAACTATTCTCCTCTCAAACCTGGATGCTTAAGAGAGATGACAGGTTAAAGTCACAGCTTAGGACATCTGCTAGTAATACCACACTGCAAGTGTTCAAAATGAACAGCTAATAATAGGCTTAGCTACATATAGTAATTTATAGGTTTGGGGGGGGGGGGGAGGGACTTGTGGCTCAAGTCAGTTGTAGCTTCCAGGATACATCAAACTCCAAGTCAGGAATGGCATCCAACTGGCACACATCATGGCATTTCTATTAGCATACCAGTTGCACTCCCTGCTGTCTGTGCTCCCATGACCACAAAAGGGGTTCAAACACAGAGTCCTTCCAGCAGGCACTGATAGGATAGGAAGTGACTGAGCTCCCCACACATGTAAGGTGGCAGGGCTGCTGCTGCTGCTGCTGCTGCTGCTTGCACCCCCATCCCCAGTTCCCTGCTCCGAAGATACCTCCCCCACGAAAAAAAAATAAAAAAGGATAATTATAGACAGCCTGTAGTTTGAGAGCCAGTCGCTGCGTCAGAAGAGGATCCCATTTCAGCGCTGCCGTCGAGCCTGCAATGGTTGTGAGGGATGAGACTGGGGCCCACCATGTGCTGCTCCTTTTAAGGGAAGGGACAACCAGTCAGCCTGTCACTCCAGGACTCCTAGCCAGCCCTCGCTGCAGGCAACGAGGCCAGCCGCATGCTCTCAACGCACCCATGTCCGCTTTCTTCCGTCAGTCAGCTTCCCACAATAGCCAGAGGATTGGGACATCTTGAGGTCACTGGTGTGAGGCTTTGGTAGGGACTTAAAACACAGGGGAACGTAAACTCCTCAGACACACAGGAGCCCGTCTATCTGAGGCCTAAACGGTCTCTCTGCAGATTTCCGCTCGAAGCCAGTCTCGACTGAAAAGTACAGGGCTGAGTAAACTGGATAAAAGGGGAAGGAGGGGAGCTCATCCTACACTGAAATTCACAGTGGAAAATAAAAATAGACACATTTTCTCTTTTTCTCTGATTTCAAATCACAGGCACTGCTGGCATATTAGGGAGACCACAAATGTCTCTGAGAGATATTTACATGTCAAAATGAATTAAAACAAACTGACTCTTCTCGCTTCCCCTTCATTTCTGATGTGAACAAAGTTATTAGTGTACCACCTTTCTAACCTCCCCAGTGAACAAAACTTTTTAACACTGATTTTTTTGTTTGGGTCATCACCTATTATATTACCCCTTTCCCCAATAATACTATTTTTCAATATTTTAAATTTTTTTTTTTTCTTTTTTTTACACTAATCACATGAGAAAACCAAATTCAAGGCTACATTTTCTGCTTCCCCTTCTTCAAAAAAATAGCCCATACTTAAATTATTGGGTGGTGGGGGGGGGTCAACTGGGAGGTTAAGGCACAAAACACAACTCCGATAAACAGGGAAACAAACATGATGAGGAAAAAAAAAAAAATCTAAACACTTAAAAATCTCACTTTCTATTCAATGACCTAGACATCTCTGTAGCTAAGGAATGAGAAAGGATTCCAAAAAACAAAAAAAAGCAAAACACTTGTCCACTTAAATATAATTGTGCCTTGAGAGGAACATAGCATTTATTGCCTCAATAATAATTTTTTTTTTTGGGGAGAGTTTTATTTTATTCATTCTCTTTTCTCAAAAGCAGCAGCAGTGGTGGTGCCCTCTTGTACATCCGTCCACTTGTTTTCTTTCTGTCAGTTACATGGCAGCCATGTTGGAATGTTCTGGTTAGCCACATAGTAGTTGCTGAAGTTGTGGTCTCGGACATAGGGCGCTGGCTGATAGTAGCAGGTGACACAGGACGCATCAGGGATGGCGTTCTGCTCTGCCAGCACTCGGAAAGCCATCAGCGAGATGAGGTGGAGGGTCTGCCGCCGCTCATGGCCCATGAGGCACACCGTGCTCTCGTTGACCACTCGGCGCAGGATCATGAGGTAGTCGTACTTGCTCTTCTCCTCACCTATAAAGTGGCTCTGGAGGTAGGCCTCCACCTTGCGCTGCTGCTCACCGATGTCAGGGAAGTCGATGAAGAAGCGGGAACACATGTACCGCTCGAGGGCCTTGAACTCCTCCTCGCTGGCGGGCCGAAAGTCCCGCACCAGCAGATTGCAGTATTTCAGCAAGCCACCACCTCGGATCTCCTCAGGCCGCTTGGTGGCGATGAGCTTGTTCCGCAGGTGGCTCAGCGCCATGCTGAAGTCCCCGTACACGCTCTCCCCATTCACAGTGGGGTGAAAGGCCTGTGACATGGGCGTCTGTGCCAGCTCGTAGTAGGAAAGCATGGAGTCCAGCACAATCTGAAAGGAGTCCACACTGAACTCAAACTGCCGCCGTATCGAGTCCACAAACTTCAGCTCCACATTGCGGCCGTTGTTGTTGGAGAGGGAGATGAGGCTCCAGCGGTCCTGCTCCGTGTTGACCTTCACCAGCTTCTGGACGTAAGCCTCTTTGAGAGTCATGGGTGTAATTTTCTCTTTGTTCACACCTTCAGGTAGAAAGTCCAGCAGGGTACCTAGCACCACATCCTTGATGAGCCTGAACTCCGCCTCATGCGGCAGGTCCACCCTGAAGATGACGTCCAGATCCTTGTAGCTCCAGCCGATATCCTGCACCAGTACGTGGCTGGCCGTGGAGCCATTGAGCCGTACGTCTTTTACTCTGATGCCACTCAGCTCTAGGCGGGAGCGCACCCGGGCCACAATGTCTTTCAGCCGCACCTCTAAGGTAGGGAAGTTCCCCCGTCCATGAACAGGCACAACCTCCGTTAGAACTTCATTCAGCCGGCTCACCTGGTCCCAGGTCAGGACACTCACTGAACAACTCTGGGATTCCTCCTTGTTATCCATCTTCTCACCAAGTTTAGATTAACTAAGATGCCAGGAGAGAAAAATATGTTAGTTAAAATGTTAGCATTAAAATGAGTCTACAAGTGAGAATATTTTCATCCCATTGCCTTTGACATAAATATAAAATACTAAAGCAGATGTATCTCAGTTGTAACAATGTATGCCAAACAAAATATCAATACCATCACAAATAAATGTAATAAATGAGAACTATTGGTTTGCCAGCGTTAAAATATCTCATGCAACAGTAGCAGCATCATGACCCATTATGCACGAGCACAGCAGAATGCGAGCACGAGACAACCTGCTCGCTCGCGCACACACACACACACAAAACACACAGGAAAGGACATAGCCCGTGAGGCTTCTAGAACAGCTCACCGAGCCAGCATGGCTTTTATTCCAGAACCGCTGAGAGACAAACAAGATAGCTTAAAAGTACACTAAATACATAATAAAAACGGCCATATCCTAAATTAACTGTGGCCAGACAAGTTACCGATACACACATTTCGTCAAAAACATCCCCAGTAACGTTAATCATTTGTTCCAGCTGACTTGTCAATTTAGCCGTGACGAATGCAACATATACGTTTCATCAATATTAATCCATATGGCGACGAATCCCTCAGTAAATTCAGCAAAGTCACGTAGCATACGTTTGGAATAATCATGAAATATACTATCTACATCTTACCGTTAAAATATCCTCATGGCAAATTTTTGAATCATGGCTATGACTGGGTAAAGTTTAATTTAGCGAGTCTAACTTAACATTACTTTCCTAACGTACGCAGTTAAAAACGCGGTTTTACTTGACAGAAATGAGCGATGAAAGCAGTACATACATTTCCAAAAGCGTGGTCTGAAAGCATTCAAAGTCCGAAAAAGAAGATGTTAACTTGGAATCCGTGCAGACACCTCCACATAATCCACTGGCAGGGAGACAATCACATGTAACGCTGCAGCTGCAAAGTCAGTATTTGAATCACTCTGCTCGCTTAAGACACGCCTGTTTTATAAGGCCGAAGTACGACCCACTAACACAGATGCACAGCCGTGGCACGACACAGTCCCCTTGTATATGTAGCGTGGCTTTTACAATTTAAAAGCACAGTATTAACAATATATAGCATTGCTTGATGAAAACAAAACACGAAGTTTGTATATCTACCAAAAAGTCCAACTTTCATCATCAGCAGATCACATCAGTGTTAAAATCTTCGAATTTGATTGTACCAATGCGCCGAGCGAAGCATCTGATTGGTCAACGAGGTTTTTGCGTTGCCAAGTAACCAGGGCCGTCTCCTGGCAGACGGCATTCTCTGACCGTATCTATGACAGTTCAGTTGAAAATCAGCAGTTATGTTCTTTGATATTATTAATGCTCATATGAGATTATACTGGTTTAATTTAACTTTAAAAAGTTCTTGTTAAAATAATAATCATGTTGTTGTAGCCTCAAAATTGTAAAAATATGTATAAATAAAGATTTGTTTAAAAATAAAAAAAGGGCAAAAAACCTCCCATACATGTCAGAGACGTTAAAGTCATAGGCTACGTGTAGCTATATATCCATTCCTTAAAGTGAACAAAAAAATTGCAAGTTATCACCAGACCCTCAAATGGCCGACAAAGTGAATGATCAATTTAGATTTTTTTTAAAGTAGCCTATTACCC